>NW_028318079.1:2155000-2165000 GCF_062004578.1 Staurois parvus | reverse complement strand
CCCGTTAATGTCTGAAGGACAGTAAACTGACCCTTTGTTTAGAAAGTTTTGAAACCCCTGGTTTTTGGACATTCATAGAATAGACCTGGTCCGTAGTCAGGCACAGAAATCTTGTGATCTTTTTATAAACGTTTCAAAACCCATGTTGGCTTAAGACAATTCATGGGATGGGCCTGTTTTGTGGCCAAGCACAAGAAAGCCCTATGACCACCACCAGTTTACATAGCTTGACAGGTAACAGAAACACATTACCAACATTGTTTAATGAATTGTATGACCACCTCTGATCTCTGCTGGAAACCGTAACCTTCTATATTATATAGTTGGTAAAGGAGATTTTGCACGTCCGCTTATATACAAATCTCTTTACATTATATCCCTCTCACTAGAGGAGTACATCTAAAACAATATTTTGTTTATATTGCGGTGACACTGCCTGCCTGTGGCCTTCATTTAAGAACAGTGACAGTTTTTTCAGAAAAAAGCTCCTTTTACCTCTGTAGAGCTTGTGTGAAATTCGGTCAGCTGTAAATCTTTAGTGAGCAGAATCTGCGTCTGTAGATTGTGTTCTAAAAATGTGTATAAACAAAAACCAGATGTGAAAAGGACAAATTCTTTGGAGGAGATCCTCAGGGGGGATGGAGTTGGCTTCTTTTATTTATGTTGCATTCCATGGTGGAATATCGTGTTTAGTAATTTCACTAAAGGGAGTTGGAAACTCTCACTGCTTAGCTACATGATGACTGATCATTGTTGAGGGGTTGATCTCGGAGTTTAGTAGAATGGGAATTTCTCCACAATTTACAACCTTGTTCCCTGTATATAAATAAAACCGCCTCTACATCTGCAGATACCCCAGACACCGCAGGCCCACCAACACTGGCCTGCTTGACTTTAAGTTGCTGACAGCTAAAATACGGGGAGATGAGGCATAAGCCTGGCCTTGAGGATAGTCTGTTATAACATAACCCTTTTCTTTTTGGGGGTCAATTGCTAAGGAAGGCAGTGTATGTGAAAGAATATCTGGGATGTTGGAGGGGCCTCATATTTCTGGCCTCAGTGTGCTCCTCTTTTCCGGAACCCTATAGACATTCATCAGTGCCCCAGAGACCTCATGGGAGTTGTATATGATATATCTCCAAACTTCTCCTGAAGAAGTGGACCAAGTTCCAAGAAACACGTTGAGCTATAGAACATATTATATGGTTGAACATGTTTGGCATCATCCAGTGGGGATGAATGAATGTAATACCGTGGCATGTTTTTATCAAATTTAGGTTGTTGAGAGATATAACTAAAGTCATTTTTTATCAAAAGTTTTTAATTAAATTGTAATAAAGGTATTTGAATTTTATGTACATGTTAAGGGATGTGGAATGTTTGGTAGCCAAGCCTCTCCACTTCTGAAAATATTGGGTAGCAGTTGGGCATTGGTCATCACTCCCTTTCTCCGATAGTTTCATAGACGTGTATGCTTGTGCTGAGGCTTTTCCAACCAACTAAAGGTCCTCGACATTCTCTTCAGTGAACTGGAGAGCCCTTGCCTAGGGCAAGAAGTGTGGCGTAGGCAGCACCAAAATACATAAAAAAATGGGACCTTTTGAGGTTTTTAGGTTTTGTTTTTAGGTTTTAAGCCTCTGGCATCTACTTTATACTGGCCATAGATAGTCGTGTATGGCAATAATCCTATTGCTTTTGGTCATCACTGCTGGCTACAGGATCACTGAATATGAATGAGTCAGACCAATGTTTGTACTCAGCCAGGTGTGCTGAAGACACAGATTGAAAAATAACTTCCAGATTGGGAGACTGTCATGTTAATTTTATAGACCCAATAAAACAACTCTACTCTTGTGGAAGATGAGAGAAATAATTTCTGAGTGGTTCTAGTGTTGTCCATGGCTGAGGCCCTGCCAAGGTTCTCTTACATGTATTGACTTTCTGAAAGTCGATTTCTCTACAAGGTTAGCGCTCCTCACATGGCAAAACTCAGTCCTACAAGTTTGCTCCCCAGATGAGTATGAGAGGTATGGGGTAGGAAATGTTCCTCCTACTAGAGCGTAGGAGGTCAAATACAAACGTATGTGAAATGAAAGCTGAATGTACCTGAAACCATGGACCCATGCCCACTTACTGCTAAGTTTTCCTGCAGTTTAGCATTGTCATGTTTCTTAATAAAACTCAGAATTTTGAGCAGCTATGACAGTAAAGTTGCTTATTGAAAGATGTTTTTTATTCTTTTCATTGCAGCGTACACAGAGGGAAATGTGGGAGCCCTACATGAAAACAGACATGGAAGTTCTGTGCAGATACGAAGGCGTAAAGCAGCTGGGGAACCATATTGGTCCTATTCAGGTACCATCCTTGTTTAGATGAAATGCTGTATATGTTCTGCTTGTTGTTTTCTGGATAATTTCGTCATTACATTTTAGGAATGAAAGTACAACGTCATGAGAAAAGTTTCCCTGGATGGGGATAGAATTGAGTGTAATAATGTGTATTATACTTGCCTAATTGAAGGATAAGTACATTTATCCATTATGCCCCCTCCCCTGACCTAACTCACACTCTTCCCTACACAGATGTATTCTTGCCTTGATCTGATGGCTGCATAATCCAGTGTTGGTTTACATCCAGCGCTGTTGGTCTCCCTGTCCTGACCACTTCTAGACTTCTATGGTGCTGCGGCCTGAAGTCGGAGAAGGCCCCATAGAGGTCTGCAAAGCTGCAATGTGCAGGCATGGCCAGGATAGTATATACTGTATATGTTAAGAAGGCTTGTGTGCTATGGTATACATATTTAATGCCGTTGTTTAGTAATGGTTTGCTTTCTTCCATGTTTGTGGATTTCTGGTCTACTGCGTTGATATAGCCCAAGTGCACGCAATGGTATGCCTTATTGCTATATGTTTCATGTTGCTAGTACAGTGCTGTGTCATTGCTAGCAGCATACTGTATTTTAGCTGTCACTGGTGCGGTCAGGAAGTCTGATGGATTCTAGGCTCATGTTCATGGTAGTTGTTTGGACTTCTTTAAACTACAGTAATTCGGAAATGATTCAGACCTTTGTATATCAAAGTGCCTGAAGAATACACAGTACTTGCTGCTTACCTACCGTATGCTGGAAGCAAAGGAAGAATGTGATTGGTTATTATAACAAGAGGAGCTCTTCCTCCAAACATTTTGCATGCCTGTGGCCAGTTTCTTGAGTTTCTGTGCCGTGTTAATGGGCTTACATGTGTGAACGTTAACCTTTACACTGGAATCTCGTTATGCACCAGTCATTTCTTTTGTTCATGTATTTAAAATTAAACTTTTGTATGTTTTCAAGAAATACAATTTTTATTTTTGTGTATTTGCGTGCTTTTTAATGATTGCATTTTATATTCACACTTTTAGACGTGCCCTCTATTGGTCAAGTCTGTGTCAGGAAATGGGAGTAACGATTGTATAGAATGATCAGTCACTACACACCAGTGTTTCTCAACCTTTTTTCAGTCAAGGAACCCTTTACAATTATTGACAGTCCCGAGGCACCCTTTAAAATTGACAGTCCCGGGCCATTTTCAAATTATGGACAATCTTGAGGCACCCCATTCTAAAATGGGGTGCCTCAAGACTGTCCATAATTTTAAACGGGCGCCCATTCTAAAATGTGAAAAACCATTCTAATAGTTTTATATAACACAGCAACATCCACACATGTAGGACACCCAACATTAGAGGTGATTTATTCTTCCAAAGCAAATACACTTTTGCACACTGGTACTGACTAGTATCCCAGTGTTTCTCTTCTCCCTCAGTTTTTATCCATCACTGAGCTAATGTGAACCCAGCACTGATGGAGAGGGGCAGGGGAGGGTCAAACTAGGATGCTGTGCTGACAGCTGACATCCTCCTTATCAACAGATGATGTCATTGGTTGTCAGAACACCGGCAGCTAGGTCATAATGGTGCACAATGAAACCCTGTGGATTTGTGTAACTAAAAGGCAGGCTTGTTCCACCCACTAGCTTGTATACAAGTTTTTGACAATTTTTAGACATTTTGCCAAGGCACCCCTGAAGAAACCTCAAGCCACCCTGTAGCTAAAGATTGCCTGGGCACCCTGGTTGAGAAAGGCTGCTCTACACTACTAAAAGGAAGAAGAGGCTGCATATGTAAAGAGCAAACTACCCATGTGTGATTGTATAATTAAAATTCTATATTAAAATAAAATTGGAAACTTATTCTAGTGTTGCTAGAAATTGAAACCACCTGGCATTATTTTTAATATCTCTATGGGAATCTCTTGGTTTGGTACTGGGGTCTGCACATCTGCTGGGGCCATAGTGGGGTATTCCCATTTTTGTCTTTTTGCATTTTTGTTTTTTACTACGGAGAATGTAAAATGAAGAGCTGAAATACGCAAGGTTAAGCCAGCCATAGATGGATTGAATCATGGCCATTTCTGCAGGGACCTGCTCAGATTCGATTTATCTATGGGCAGGCTTGTTGTATTGAAGTCGATCCATTGATCTGCTTCATTTCAACCAGCATGTTGGATTTTATGTATGCATACACTGTCTGCAGCTATAGCTGGCAGATGACAATAGAGCTGCGCGAGTGATTCCCCATCAACACTGTGTTGATGGGGGGAATCGAATGAGGCACAGGTTGCAGCAAAAAATGGAATTACCTATGGCTTGCTTTAGGCAGGACCAGAGTTGGGAGTTATAGCAGGGAGACCATATGCACTAAAAAGGAACCCGAAGACCTTATATAACATACATAAAAAAATAGGTGCAGCGCTAAAAGAATTAGTATATAAGATTTTAAAAATGGTGGTTCAAATTAATAAACACAAGTCCATAAATCGAAAGTGCCTCGCTATAATGAGCACAGATAAATACATGCAACTGCGAAAGTCAATAATCAGACAAAAAATGTTCATATAATGAAGGTCTGACAGACACCGGTCAAAGAATTGTGCCGCATAAAGATCCTGTTGCACAGGTGATAGCAAAGGATTTTGTGTGACCTTAATCCATGTGACTTTAATTTGTGCAGGGGATATGATAAAAATGCGCACTCACCAGATGCGCATAGTAAAAGCGCAATATGTTGAATCATATGATTGTAAGGTCTGCAGGAAGCCCCCTTTAATGTGGACCAGACTAGCAGCATAGGAAGAGACTCCCTCCTCTGGATCTGGGACTGCTGTGCAACTGTTCTCCGGATAGAATCCTGGGAATTGTTTAGCTCGATTCAGAGCCAAGAAAGAAGGTTTACATAGTGTAGTAATTAAATCAGATTCATGGTATAAAACCGTATATCATCCACGTGGAGAAAAAGCAACAAAAGCAGAGTTTAAAATCAATGAGACTGACCAGCCACTCTCTAAGATAGCCGCCGGACCTTCGTGAGGCTCCGGCAACGTGACGTCACGGCGTACGGCTCCTCCTTCTTAAATAATGTTTTATGTATAAATTTTTTTTAGCACTGCACCTATTTTTTATGTATGATATGTTTGTGCCTGAGCCCCGTGCCATGTTATAGTTCACCTGATCCTCTGCATGTTTTGGGGGACTATATTTCCCAGCATGTTAGGGTACAACCCCTAGTTCCCCAACAATGGGTTCCACTTCCTCTTGGACTTTTATGCTAGTTGTGTGACCATGTATTCATGTACATAGATCTTGCTGTGAAATATCTGTCGTAAACGAGAAGGAAAACTGGCCTGAGGTTTAATATCCAGTTAAAGTCTTAAAACTGAATCCTGCAATGGATTTGTGCGGATTAATCAATCTCTGTGCACATCTCAAATATTCCTTTTGTCTGGAGCAGATCATGTGAAACCAATACTATTGATCTGCCTGGGATATTTTATCTGCACGAGTCTGATGTGACAATTTCCCGGATGGTTCTCAGGTTAGACTAAAATGGACCAACAGAGTATTTTTAATGTGGATTATATGAGGACCCAGGAATAGAGATAGCAATCATGGAGAACCTAATGAGTGAATTTATGATTGATTCGTAGCTTCAGTCTAGGAAATGTTAGATCTAAACCCTAACTGGATGACATTTAGTTTGCTGAAGCATGATGTATTATGAAGAGTTGCCACTTTCAAAATAAAAAGTTTCACTGAGTTTTTTGCTGATCTCCTGTAGCCTTTTTCTACCACTTCATGCATAAATTTCAGCAACAACTGCAAGACATTTCTAAAATTAAGTGGTTAAGCCAAGTGTTTCCCGTAAAAAAAAAAAAAAAAAAAAATCCATTCAGTGGCAGCAATATCGGCTGCAGAATGCGCCTGTACCACTCTTAAAAATGATGCAAGAGTGATGCAGGTAGAAATGTGCCCTTAGAGTGGTGCTGGACGGAGGCGGGGAAGACTGGAAGCTTTATCAGCCGGTTTCTGTTGCTTTGGGAGATGCCTCCCTTCCTATCCTGGTATCTGTGTCCATGCATGACCAACATACGGCATCTGCAATATAAAGGCGTCATATACATTTCCTTTTTAGAATTGATAATCTAGAATTACTCTGCCAAGTTTAACTTTACTTTCAAAGTTTCAATAAACTTGTTAATATTCTCTAGAGGTGCAAAGGGCTTATTAATTTGTGAAATTTGAGAGAGAGCAATTATCACATCCTGGTGGTCGCTAATAACTGATAACTCGTTTGTTCCTTCCAGAAGACACTGGGGAATTCATGGCCAAGTTTGGACTTTTAGTCTTCATTGTCCCTTCTGAGTTAAAAAATAAAAAAATATCCCAACGGGGGAATTGACAAAACTCACACAAATTAATCTGTGCCATGAAATGTTCGTATTCAACAATTCAAAATGCAGTTTGGCTACACTGTTCCTTGAACACAGTGAACTTGGCTTCTAACAGTCACATAATTTAATTTTGTTATGTGGTCTGACGGTTAACAAAAAAAGAAAAAAAGCTGTTGTAAATCCCATATACCGAAAATCCAGTTTAAATAAAGAACAAGCCCCCCTTTTGTGGCACCTGTTCTTTATTACTGTATGGAAAAGAACACATTATTTAGCTCTTTAATTAAAAAAAATAAAATGTGTGTGTGTATGTATATATTTGTGCTTATGTAATGAATTACACTATTGGGTCTATTTAAAAAATTTTTACCAAGTGACCGTACATGCACATTTGATCTGTGCGAATACAAATGTTATTAAAGCTTTTTCCTGTGCTGGACAAATGTTGTTTTTTTTTCTTATTGATTTAATAACACATTTGGACACTGGATGGCGCCAAGTTTCATATATTCTTATAATTTGCCATCTAGTGGCCAAATGCTGTATTTCCCATTTTAAATTAAAGTGTTATCAAACCCAGGACCCTGCATTCACTATATCTGGTCTCCCCGGACCCTGCATTCACTATATCTGGTCTCCCCGGACCCGGCATTCACTATATCTGGTCTCCCTGGACCCTGCATTCACTATATCTGGTCTCCCCAGACCCGGCATTCACTATATCTGGTCTCCCCGGACCCGGCATTCACTATATCTGGTCTCCCCGGACCCGGCATTCACTATATCTGGTATCCCAGGACCCTGCATAGAAATGCAATTATTTTAGTAAATATAAACTGCTAAATAGCAGTGTTGTGACTTATACCAGTGTTCAGAGCACTGATTAAAGCTTGTAGGAGGAGTTTTCATTTTGCTCTAGAAGAATGCAGAACCCCTGACCTCTGTCTGTACAGTACGGATTGGCCCTGTGCTGATCATATGCACTCTCCCAAGAAAAAAAAAAATCTAGCAATACACACTAAACTGAGCATGTGCAGAATGGCTATGGTTCAGTCTGTCTTGAAGTTGTGAACATTTGAACAAGAGGAGGAGCAGAAAAGACAGGATCAAACGGCCTTTTTGCACAGTGCTGAGGATTAACCCCTTAGGTTCCACAGTGAGTATAACAAGCATGCTTTACTGCATATACAGACTGATTTTACTGCTGTGGGTTTAGTAGCACTTTAAAGTAGTGTAGTATTAGGCTTCTTGCATGTGGTACTGATAGTTGAGCCTCAGAATTTCTGGATGTAATTTCAGGCATTTGTTTTTACTTGCATTTGCACATATTTAAGTGCATTCTTGTGCATATTTGCATGTATTCACATTCGCGCGTATAATATATTCGTATTCAAAATGCATGAATATTTATGCTCATGTGTGTACCGGCGCAAAATACTGACCAAGAACGCAGATTTTTCCCCCCATCTAATGACTGGTAATATGCATTGTATTCCATTTTTGGTTTGGGGTTTAATACCACTTTAATGAAAAACATTCGTCCACCATAAGTACTAGCCTAATAACATTCATTTTTTTTTGCCTTTATTAGCAACAAACGAATGTACATACACTTTCATTGAGCGAATGGTTATGCAGATTATTTTTTTATATAAATACACCCCTTTGTGTTCATGTCGGATTGGTGTTCAGTTTGAAGAGCTAATTTGCGCAATTGGCTGCTGTCACCACTGCCCGTTATCGAACAAACCTGTTGTTGGATAATTTTGAGAAACGGCTTTGTCTTGGTGTCACCAGGAGAAAACAGATTGTGGATTGGATATTGTTCCATGAAAAGCTCTCTGCAGTCGGTGGGTTTGTGAAAGTGCCGTTGGTGTCATATTGGTGGGTTTGTCAAAGTGCTGGTGGCGTCATATTGATGGATTTGTTGAAGCGCTGGTGGCATCATATTGGTGGGTTTGTGGAAGTGCTGGTGGCATCAGGTTGGTGGGTTTGTGGAAGTGCTGTTGGCATCAGGTTGGTGGGTTTGTGGAAGTGCTGGTGGCATCATGTTGGTGGGTTTGTTGAAGCGCCGGTGGCATCATATTGGTGGGTTCGTTGAAGCGCTGGTGGCATCATATTGGTGGGTTTGTTGAAGCGCCGGTGGCATCATATTGGTGGGTTTGTTGAAGCGCCGGTGGCATCATATTGATGGGTTTGTTGAAGCGCCGGTGGCATCATATTGATGGGTTTGTTGAAGCGCCGGTGGCATCATATTGGTGGGTTTGTTGAAGCGCCGGTGGCGTCATATTGGTGGGTTTGTTGAAGCGCCGGTGGCGTCATATTGGTGGGTTTGTTGAACCGCCGGTGGCGTCATATCGGTGGGTTTGTTGAACCGCCGGTGACGTCATATCGGTGGGTTTGTTGAATCGCCGGTGGCGTCATATCGGTGGGTTTGTTGAACCGCCGGTGGCGTCATATCGGTGGGTTTGTTGAACCGCCGGTGGCGTCATATCGGTGGGTTTGTTGAACCGCCGGTGGCGTCATATCGGTGGGTTTGTTGAACCGTCGGTGGAGTCATATCGGTGGGTTTGCCGAAGCGCCAGTGGTGTCATATTGGTTTGTGGACGCGCCGGTGGAGTCATATTGGTGGGTTTGTCGAAGCGCCAGTGGTGTCATATTGGTTTGTGGACGCGCCGGTGGAGTCATATTGGTTTGTGGACGCGCCGGTGGAGTCATATTGGTGGGTTTGTCGAAGCGCCAGTGGTGTCATATTGGTTTGTGGACGCGCCGGTGGAGTCATATTGGTGGGTTTGTCGAAGCGCCGATGGTGTCATATTGGTGGGTTTGTGGACACGCCGGTGGAGTCATATCGGCGGGCTTGTCGGAGCACCAGTGGCGTCATATTGGTGGGTTTGTCGAAGTGCCAGTGGTGTCATATTGCTGGGATGCCTAATAATTTCTAGTTAAACCCCCTAAAGGCTCCTTATTCTGACTTGGCGAGGTTGCTGATAAGAAAGTAGACCCCTCTCCAGGGACTCCGCCAGGTCGTGTTTTCCTACATATATATTTCATTTTGCTGAATGTGCTTCAAACGTCAAGGTCCTACCACCAGACAGCACAGCTGAATAGATTTCTTTCTGCTCCTCAAGCGAAGTGCTGTCAGGGAATGCTGTGCTGGTATATCAATTGAAAGGGCAGAAGACCATGAAAACCTCTTCATATTTTCATTACAATCCAAAATACGTCTCCTTC
>NW_028318079.1:2142500-2150000 GCF_062004578.1 Staurois parvus | reverse complement strand
TGTCTGGTCCTCTTCAGCATCAGCCAGCTGCTTCTCTTCCAGAATGAAATCTTAGCCAGTGACCTCTGTACAAAGGATGTCGTTTAACAGCTCGTGGGAACCAGAGAAGATGCAAAACCACCAGCCTGGAATACGGGCCTAGTTTCCATTTCCCTGTCTGGATTCTAGGAGGTTGAGAAATACAAGATACTTATCCATCCTTCAAGGTGTAGAGTCTGATAAAAATATATATATATATATATTGCGGGGTAGATGCATACATGTTTCCTTTTTAGATACATGAAGTCGGCTGCATAGTGTTCGTAGATATATCTAAGCTTGACGCTGCACATTGCGATAACAAAACATCATATATACAATTTCACCATGTTTACAAATGTTGGATATAAATTTTTTGCTGGTTTTCCAGGCATATGAACTGAATAAAAGGGAATATATAATGCTTTCCATTTATTTTTTATAAATCCATTTTTACAAGTTCAAAATATTATTCTTCCTTTTAGGAAGGTACATAGCATTGAAATGTAATATATAGCATTTTTGCAGCCAGCACGGTGGAGATAGTGAGACTGCAATACCAGGATTTCAACTTGCTACTTTATTGGGTATTTCATATACCATATTTTTCGCTCCATAAGACGCACCTGACCATAAGACGCGCCTAGGTTTTAGAGGAGGAAAACAAGAAAAAAAATATTCTGAACCAGTTGACTGCAGACATGGTACAGGAGATGACCAGAGACTGCGGACACGGTACAGGGGATGACCAGAGACTGCGGACACTGTACAGGAGATGACCAGAGACTGCGGACACGGTACAGGGGATGACCAGAGACTGCGGACACGGTACAGGGGATGACCAGAGACTGCGGACACGGTACAGGGGATGACCAGAGACTGCGGACACGGTACAGGGCATGACCAGAGACTGCGGACACGGTACAGGGCATGACCAGAGACTGCGGACACGGTACAGGGCATGACCAGAGACTGCGGACACGGTACAGGGCATGACCAGGGACTGCGGACACGGTACAGGGCATGACCAGGGACTGCGGACACGGTACAGGGCATGACCAGAGACTGCGGACACGGTACAGGGCATGACCAGGGACTGCGGACACGGTACAGGGCATGACCAGAGACTGCGGACACGGTACAGGGCATGACCAGAGACTGCGGACACGGTACAGGGCATGACCAGAGTTATCCTCCCTGTAGTCTTGTGAGACATGTGACAGGTGAATACGTGGCCACTCACAAAGCACAGTGCTTCTCGTGCATGCACATTGGGCACCCGGCTATGAAGCCCCAAGCTGTAACATCCGGGTGTCCACACTGAAGATGCTGGCAGCCAGTGAAAGCAGATCACCGCTGAACTGAGGAGCAGGTTCTGCACAGTAGAGCCGAGCAGCCGGCCTGGTATTCTAACACGGCTACAGCGACGGGGGGAATACCCAGCCAGCTGCTCCATACTTGCTCCATAAGACGCATAGACATTTTCCCCCATTTTTGGGAGGGGGAAAAGTGCGTCTTATGGAGCGAAAAATATGGTATATGAATTTCATACACGCATGTCTGAATAAATATCAGCATGGCCCCATTCACACCTGAAGTTTTGTAGCTTGAAACTCTAAAACGCTCTGGGGAGAAAGTCAATTATTCTCTATGGTGGTGATTCATATCTCCACTCCAAAATGCCTGAAGTCAAACCCCTGAAGCTCAAAAAAGTTTTGTAGCTCGATTTGGACAGATTGGTGTGTTTTTGATGCAGCTAAAAGCTGAAACACATAGCAACAAATGATGTACCAGAGGATAGTTTTCTCTATTGGCGAATATGAAAATGCCAAAGCTCCAAAATGCTTTGCAAACCTTGTACAAAAACGTGCATACAAAAGCGCAAAAACACAATGCTCAAGTGTGAATGCAGCCTTAGGGAAGACTCTCTCCTCTCCTAGTAAAATTATGTTTTCTTAAACTTAGAAAAATTCTGTGGCGCTTGTACTGGGCTTCCATACAACAAAGCCCAGCATTTTATTATTATTTTTATTATTATACAGTATTTATATAGCGCCAAAGGGTTTGCTAATTATATCTTCTATAATTACCGGTAATTATTTTTTGTAAAATAAGAATTGTATTTAAATGACAACATTTATATAAAATGTCAGTTAAAAAAACTTAAAGAGAAAAAAAATCTACTACAATTCAGTATAGCTTCCTTTTTAATGTGGTACAAAGGAGGGTGGTCGTGTCAGAGTTTAGGGTGATGCTCCTTGCTGGGATTTTATATTTTTCCAAATTGACCTTGGAGCTATGTTGATCTACCAATGACCTTGGAGCTATGTTGATCTACCAATGACCTTGGAGCTATGTTGATCTACCAATTGGGAAGTAAATTGTTCCTTTTAATCTTGAAGAGGAGCAGAGGAAGTTGTAGGGGAATCGGGACTTCCTTTCTTCTGCTCGTCATCTCCGGTGGGATCACCAGCAGAAGAAAGAAGGCCCCGATTCCCCTATATAGATCTTTAATTGGACCTCATTTAGAATAATGTCTAGTTCTGGAGACCTCACTTACAATTATAAGATAGGATGAGTCTGGAGATGGGCAACAAATTGGTGACAGGTTTGAGGGATAAAACACATCAAGAGAAACTTAATATGTAAAGTCTGGAGGAAAGAAGGGAAAGGGAAGACCTGATTGAAACCACCCTTTAAATACATCAAGGGGATCAATAAGGTTCAGGAGGGTAGTATATTCAATATGAAATATGAAGCCAAGATCAAAAACACAGGGACAAAACCTCAAACTATCTGGAGGAAAGTTCAAAACTAATCTTAGAAAGTATTATTTAACCGAAAGAATAGTAAGTGCTTGAAAAAGACTTCCAGCCGAGGTAGTGAGTAAATCAACAGTGAGTGGATTCAGACATGCTTGGGGCAAACAGATTACAATAAATGTTGGGGAAAAAAAGCCCCAAACCAAAAAGCATATATAACAAAAAAAATATGGGCCAAACTCGATAAACCAATTGGTCTTTTTTTTTCTTCTGTCACTTAAGGTTTCTGTGTTTTTCCTCCCACACAGTCAAAACTAGAATTTTTTTTTAATGTTACCTTCAGACTGAGTGCATGTGTATGGTAATCGAGTTCACAAACACATTTTTTTGATCTGGAACAGAGAAGGGAATGGTTAGAATGTGAGATTTTTTTTCTGTGTCCCAGTGGGGAGAATTGTTTTCCACTTCCTGGCTTGTATACACCTGAGAAAGTGAGCTCTATCCAGAATTAGGGACAAATGTGTCTCCATTGGGAAAATCTTCTTTTATTCCTGTTCTGGTGACAGTTTAAAATTTGTGTTCTGTCCCACAATTTCCATCCAGGTGTCCAGGGTCACTGGAACAAGTACAGTAAATCTTCTCACTGGGGGCAATAGAAACCTCACTGGGGTATAGGTTTACTTTGTCCATAAATCAGGGGCGTCTTTTAAAAAATGAAGGTTGACAGTAACGAATAAGAGTAACATTCCCTCCGTATGTTTTTTGGGCTCCTTGTTAACGTATTTTACAAATCTCTTCACACTGGGGCATCGGGCTCAGCCGCAGTTGCAGCATTCTGTCCCTGTGAGAGACGCACGCAGTGAAGCAAATTAGCCTTTTCACTCTCCCATTCTTCAAACTAGAAACTGAGAAATTAGGCCAGCACCTCCCATATGCTTTTAATTGAGTGAAAACACTTAAAATTAGATCCACTGTACATATGGCATCTCTTGCTATTGCATACACAGAAATAGGCCTACTTTCCTTTAGTTGGCATGGTCTTGTTTAAGTTGGAAAATCTTACATTCTCTACATCATTTATTAATACAGTTTTTAAAGTAGGTGTTAACCCAACCACTAAAATCTCATAAGCTTTAACCAGTTCCCAACCTCACTGTAGCCAAAGGATGGCAACAGCGCAGTTGTCTAGTTCTGGGACGACGTCCATGGATGCCATTCCAGAACACGCCCCCCAGTGGAGCGCACCCAGTGCCGCCGTTGATCACTGTGGCCTGCGGACACAGCTGATCACGTGATACAGTAAACGGCCAATCACCGCAGCCTTTTACCACATGATCAGCTTTGTCCAATGACACAGATCACTGGGTAAATACAGTTGCCGGTTATCGGCTGAACTTTCCTCACTCTGTCACAGCATGAGGAAAGTAGTGCCGAGAACCGGCAATTGTCAGTGAAGGGATCAGCACTGATCATCAGGGCACTGATGATCATTGCCCAACAGTGCTGTCCACCTGTGCCCAGCAGTGCCTCCTATCAGTGCCCATCAATGCTTCCCATCCATGGCACCTCATCAGTGCTGCCTATCAGTGCAGCCTCATCAACGCATATTGGTGATGGAGAAAAATAACCTGTTTGCAAAATTTTATAATAGAAACAAAGAAAAACTTTTTCTTTCAAATTTGTTGCTTATTTTTTGTTTATAGCGCAAAAAATAAAACACCCAGCGGCGATTAAATACCATCAAAAGAAAGCTCTATTTGTATGAAAAAAATTATAAAATATGGGTACAGTGTTGCATGACAGTGCTGAAAGCTGAAAATTTGCCTGGGCAGTAAGGGGGTAGAAGTGCCCAGTAGGCAAGTGGTTAAAGTAATAAAAATAAATCTGCAGCTTGCATCATTAAAGTAAAACTGAAGGCAGAACTCCCCCCCCCATCCCAGTTTTAAAAGTAGTAAGTAAGAGAGGGTTATAACCCATCGGGGTATTTTTTGCCATTTGTTCCATTGGGAAGATTTACCTTCACTTCCCATAGTGCCATGTCTCATAGCTAAAACAGGAAGTAAAAGGAAATCCTTCAAAGATGACCACCGGTTATATAACCGTAATGTTTCATAAAAGCATAATAATTATTACAAATACACATTTTAAAAGCGACCTCATAGTAATTATAAAATCACATGAAATGCATAATGTCTATGTATATTTGTGTACGCGTGTCATGGTCATTTCACTTCTTCAGGACTATAACCTTGTCTTAGGGCAAAAATAGTTTCACGAATGATGTACATCTAAAATAGAAGGAAAGGAACAAATTAACAATTATATACAAAAAACATATGTAGAGAACATATTCAGATCATATCCACAATGCAAGGGCTGTCTGACAAAAAAAAAAGATAAAAACAATGTCTTTATTGGAAGATATCGCCACTATTCCTGAGACAACCCAAATTTTGAGATTTTTTCACTTGCGGTGAGGACAGTAAACTTGACGAATGTCAGAGACAGCAGTAAAAACCTGACAAGTGTTCTAATCCCTCTCCACTCTTATCAAAACTGGAAAAAAAAGAAAAGTTTCTCTTTAGTCTACTATACTCTATACAGTCAGGTTCATAAATATTGGAACATCGACACAATTCTAACATTTTTGGCTCTATACACCACCACAATGGATTTGAAATGAAACAAACAAGATGTGCTTTAACTGCAGACTGTCAGCTTTAATTTGAGGGTATTTACATCCAAATCAGGTGAACGGTGTAGGAATTACAACAGTTTGCATATGTGCCTCCCACTTGTTAAGGGACCAAAAGTAATGGGACAATTGGCTTCTTAGCTGTTCCATGGCCAGGTGTGTGTTATTCCCTCATTATCCCAATTACAATGAGCAGATAAAAGGTCCAGAGTTCATTTCAAGTGTGCTATTTGCATTTGGAATCTGTTGCTGTCAACTCTCAAGATGAGATCCAAAGAGCTGTCACTATCAGTGAAGCAAGCCATCATTAGGCTGAAAAAACAAAACAAACCCATCAGAGAGATAGCAAAAACATTAGGCGTGGCCAAAACAACTGTTTGGAACATTCTTAAAAAGAAGGAACGCACCGGTGAGCTCAGCAACACCAAAATACCCGGAAGACCACGGAAAACAACTGTGGTGGATGACCGAAGAATTCTTTCCCTGGTGAAGAAAACACCCTTCACAACAGTTGGCCAGATCAAGAACACTCTCCAGGAGGTAGGTGTATGTGTGTCAAGGTCAACAATCAAGAGAAGACTTCACCAGAGTGAATACAGAGGGTTCACCACAAGATGTAAACCATTGGTGAGCCTCAAAAACAGGAAGGCCAGATTAGAGTTTGCCAAACGACATCTAAAAAAGCCTTCACAGTTCTGGAACAACATCCTATGGACAGATGAGACCAAGATCAACTTGTACCAGAGTGATGGGAAGAGAAGAGTATGGAGAAGGAAAGGAACTGCTCATGATCCTAAGCATACCACCTCATCAGTGAAGCGTGGTGGTAGTAGTGTCATGGCGTGGGCATGTATGGCTGCCAATGGAACTGGTTCTCTTGTATTTATTGATGATGTGACTGCTGACAAAAGCAGCAGGATGGATTCTGAAGTGTTTCGGGCAATATTATCTGCTCATATTCAGCCAAATGCTTCACAACTCATTGGACGCCGCTTCACAGTGCAGATGGACAATGACCCAAAGCATACTGCAAAAGCAACCAAAGAGTTTTTTAAGGGAAGGAAGTGGAATGTTATGCAATGGCCAAGTCAATCACCTGACCTGAATCCGATTGAGCATGCATTTCACTTGCTGAAGACAAAACTGAAGGTAAAATGCCCCAAGAACAAGCAGGAAGTGAAGACAGTTGAGAGAGGCCTGGCAGAGCATCACCAGGGATGAAACCCAGCGTCTGGTGATGTCTATGCATTCCAGACTTCAGGCTGTAATTGACTGCAAAGGATTTGCAACCAAGTATTAAGTGAAAGTTTGATTTATGATGATTATTCTGTCCCATTACTTTTGGTCCCTTAACAAGTGGGAGGCACATATTCAAACTGTTGCAATTCCTACACCGTTCACCTGATGTAGATGTAAATACCCTCAAATTAAAGCTGACAGTCTGCAGTTAAAGCACATATTGTTAGTTTCATTTCAAATCCATTGTGGTGGTGTATAGAGCCAAAAATGTTAGAATTGTGTCAATGTCCCAATATTTATGGACCTGACTGTAATTCCTGGTGATCTTACCATGAAAGTCCTTGTTTGAGGACTAGCCAATAAAGGGTTGTAACTTCCTTTAGTGCTGTCAGAAAATGCTAGTCTTCATGCCTTAACACAGGCCCCTTAGTACATTTTGTTTTGATTGTAATTAACATTGACTGCTCAAACCCTGAAGAATGGGGAGGCTTTTCCCCCTGAAACGCAATGGCCATATTTGATGCTCTTAACCATTAAATGTTTCAAAAATTCCTATAAGTCAAATGAACGTTTCTGCAAGGTGGTCTTCTGTATACATCCAATATTTTACTGTCTGGAGAGCACTCCTTTTGTAGAGGTAGAAGCTTAGACTAGAACGGGGTCAACCTACACTATATTTGCATCATGAATCTGCGTCTTTGAAGAAAAACGCACCTTCTGGTACATCCATCAGAAGCAATTTTTTTTAAAATAAAGCTTTATTGAATATTGAACCCAGAGTTCTAA